>NW_018363879.1:0-1355 GCF_002078875.1 Numida meleagris | reverse complement strand
TGCCCCATAGCGACTGCGCCGCCTCATAGCGATGGCGTCTCTGCCCCATAGCGACTGCGCCGCCTCATAGCGATGGCGTCTCTGCCCCATAGCGATGGCGTCTCTGCCCCATAGCGATGGCGTCTCTGCCCCATAGCGACTGCGCCGCCCCATAGCGATGGTGTCTTTGCCCCATAGCGACTGCGCCGCCCCATAGCAAGGGCACTGCCCCATAGCGAGGGTGCTGCCCCATAGCTACTGCGCCGTCCCATAGCGATGGCGTTTCTGCCCCATAGTGACTGCTGACTGCGCCGCCCCATAGTGAGGGCACTGCCCCATAGCAACTGCGCCGCCCCATAGCGATGGCGTCTCTGCCCAATAGTGACTGTGCTGCCCCATAGCGGGGGCGTCTCTGCCCCATAGCGAGGGCGCTGCCCCATGGCGATGACGTCTCTGCCCCATAGCGACTGCGCCGCTCCATGGTGAGGGCACTGCTCCATAACAAGTGTCTCTGCCCCATAGCGACTGCGCCGCCCCATAGCGAGCCCCATAGCGAGGGCACTGCCCCATAGCGACTGCGCCGTGCCATAGCAAGCACACTGCCCCATAGCGATGACGTCTTTGCCCTATAGCGATGGCGTCTCTGTCTCATAGCGACTGTGCCGCCCCATAGCGAGGGCACTGCCCCATAGCGATGGCATCTCTGCCCCATAGCAACTACGCTGTGCCATAGCGATCGTGTTTCTGCCCCATAGTGACTGTGCTGCCCCATAGCGACTGCGCTGCCCCATAGCGAGGGCACTGCCCCATAGCGATGGTGTCTCTGCCCCATAGCGACTGCGCTGCCCCATAGCAAGGGCACTGCCCCATAGCGATGGCGTTGCTGCCTCATAGCAAATACGCTGTGCCATAGCGAGCACGCTGCCCCATAGCGATCGTGTTTCTGCCCCATAGCAAGGGCACTGCCCCATAGCGATGGCGTCTCTGCCCCATAGTGACTGCGCTGCCCCATAGCAATGGCGTCTCTGCCCCATAGCGACTGCGCTGCCCCATAGCGATGGCGTTTCTGCCCCATAGCGACTGCGCTGCCCCAGAGCAATGGCGTCTCTGCCCCATAGCGAGGGCACTGCCCCATAGCGATGTCCCCACGCCACGGTGGAAAATCCAGACTGCCCTTCCTGTGCAAGCCACGCCCCCTGACCTCAACCAACATGGCGGCTCCCCTCCCTCTCCGCCCTCAACCAACATGGCGGCTCACCGCCCTCAACCAACATGGCGGCGCCCACACCCCTTTCTCACCGCCCTCAATACGGCGGCGCCCGCTCTTTTCTCTGCCCTCAACCGACATGGCGGCGCACAATCTCCTCTCTCTCCCA
>NW_018363878.1:0-1283 GCF_002078875.1 Numida meleagris | reverse complement strand
CTCTCGAAGAGGCTGGGGGAGGCCCTGTGCGATTCCAAGATCCGCAACAAGGCCATGGGCAGCGATCACTGCCCCATCACGCTCTACTTGGCTCTATAGTGCAGCCAGAGCAGCAAAAAGATGAGAATTCCACCCCAAATCCTGCTAACTTGACCCAAAATCCCACCAACTTGACCCAAAATCCTGTTAAGCTGACTCAAAATCCCAAAACTTGACTCAAAATCCCAAGAGTTGACCCAAAATCCCAATAAGTTGACTCAAAATCCCAAGAGTTGACTCGAAATCCCATTCTCCTGACCCAACATCCCGCTAAGTTGACACAAAAACCCGTTAAGTTGACCCAAAGTCTTGTTACTTGACTCAAAATCCCAATAAGTTGACTCAAAATCCCAAAACTTGACCCAAAATCCTGCTAACTTGACCCAAAATCCTGTTAAGTTGCCTCAAAATCCCAAGAGTTGACCCAGAATCCCAAGAATTGACTCAAAAATCCCATTCTCTTGACCCAAAATCGCGTTATGTTGACCCAAAATCTCATGAAGTTGACTCCAAGTCTTGTTACTCGACCCAAAATCCCATTCTCTTGACCCAAAATCCCAAAAGTTGACTCAAAACCCCAGGAGTTGACCCAAAATCTCTAAGTTGACTCAAAATCCCATGAAGTTGACCCAAAATCCCATTCTCTTGACCCAAAATCGCGTTATCTTGACCCAAAATCTCATGAGGTTGACTCCTAGTCGTGAGACTCAACCCAAAATCCCGTTCTTTGACCCAAAATCTCATGAAGTTGACCCAAAATCCCAATAAGTTGACCCAAAATCCCAAGAGTTGACTCAAAATCCCATTCTCTTGACACAAAATCCCGTTAAGTTGACCCAAAATCTCGTGAAGTTGACCCAAAATCGCGTTGACTCAAAATCCCAGGAGTTGACTCAAAAATCCCATTATCTTGACCCAAAATTGCGTTCTGTTGACCCAAAATCTCATGAAGTTGACCCAAAATCCCATGAAGTTGACCCAAAATCCCATGAAGTTGACTCCAAGTCTTGTTACTTGACCCAAAATCTCATTCTCTTGACCCAAAATCCCATGAAGTTGACCCAAAATCCCATTGTCACCCAAAATCCCATTAATTTCTCCCAAAATTCAATAAATTTCTCCCAGAATCCCATTATCTTGACCCAAAATCCCATTAATTTGACCCAGAATGCCATTATCTTGACCCAAAATCCCATTAATTTCACCCAAAATCCCATGAAATTGACCCAAAATCCCATTAATTT
>NW_018363877.1:0-1299 GCF_002078875.1 Numida meleagris | reverse complement strand
CTATGGGTCTCTATGGGGCACTGTGGGTCTCTATGGGTCCCTACGGGTCGCTATGGGTCTCTATGGGTTCCTATGGGGTCTCTATGGGTCTCTGTGGGTCTCTATGGGTCCCCATGTGTCTCTATGGGTCTTTATGGGATCTATGGGTCTCTATGGGTCCCTATGGATCTCTATGGGGCACTGTGAGTCTCTATGGGTCTCTATGGGGTCTCTATGAGGTCCCTATGGGTCTCTATGGGGCACTGTGGGTCCCTATGGGTCTCTGTGGGTTTCTATGGGTCTCTATCGGGCACTGTGGGTCTCTATGGGTCTCTGTGGGATCTATGGGTCTCTATGGGTCCCTATGGGTCGCTATGGGGTCCCTATGGGGTCCCTATGGGTCTCTGTGGGGCATTGTGGGTCTCTATGGGTCCCCATGGGTGTCTACGTGTCTCTATGGGTCTATGTGGAGTCTCTATGGGGTCTCTATGGGGCACTGTGGGTCCCTATGGGTTTCTATGGGGCTTTATGGGGCTCTGTGCGGTCTCTGTGGGTCTCTATGGGGCACTGTGGGTCTCTATGGGTCTCTATGGGGTCCCTATGGGTCTCTGTGGGGCACTGTGGGTCTCTATGGGTCTCTGTGGGATCTATGGGTCTCTATGGGTCCCTATCGGTCGCTATGGGTCTCTATGGGGTCTCTGTGGGTCTCTATGGGTCCCCATGTGTCTCTATGGGTCTTTATGGGATCTATGGGTCTCTATGGGTCCCTATGGGGCACTGTGAGTCTCTATGGGTCTCTATGGGGTCTCTGTGGGGTCTCTATGGGGCACTGTGGGTCTCTATGGGGCTCTGTGGGTTCCCTGCGTGTCTCTGTGGGGCTCTGTGGGGCTCTATGGGGTTCCTATGGGTCGCTATGGGGCGGAACCCCACTTCTTCCACCCCCCCCCACGCTCCTCCATCCCCTTTCTTTCCCCTCACTCCTCCGAAACACCACCGAGCCGGTCCTCCACCGCGCTTAGAACGTCGAGGAAGAGACAGACCGGAAGCCGCTCTACCCACAGCGGGGAGCGGCGCGCCGCGTGACGTCACGTCCGGCCCGGAGCTGTGAGGACGTCCAAGATGGCGCTTCCCGCCGTCCTCCTGCGCGCGGCGGGTACGGAACGGTCGGGGGGGGTTCCGGGAGGCCGCCATCGTTTTACTTTGTCCGTTTTTTACCCCGTTTTCACCCCCATTTTCTTCTTGCTTTTCCGTCGTAGCGCTCCGCTGCCGCTTGCCGTTGGCCAGCGTTGGGGTGAGCATAGAGATGGGAGAGGGGAAAGG
>NW_018363876.1:0-1355 GCF_002078875.1 Numida meleagris | reverse complement strand
GTCCTGTTACTAAATGCGTATTTTAGTTCTCTGCTAAGCAAATTTGTTGCCTAGACATGTTTCTTAAATGCATTGTTTGAGCATTGTATAGCTATAAAATAATTCTAAGCTCTTAAAGTTGCACGGTGATAGAGGAAGAAAATATCTTAGTGTTGGTCATGGAGATGAGCAGTGATCATGGATGAGTAACAACACTGTTCCATGAGCTATGTAAGCTGAAGCAAGCTGATGGGGTTGCTTCCACTTCCCCTCCTTTTTGAGGTTGGTACCAAGTGGTTGTGAAACCACAAATTGAATGGGGTTGGCCAGTTTATCTGGGGTATATCTCGCGCTCCCTATCCCTAGGTTTCTGCAGACAGATCTTGTATGATTAAATGGAGCCATGGTATCCTTGCTGCCTTTTCTTTTCAGGCAGTGGAGCTCTAAGTAAATAACGTTTGTTTTGATACTTTGATATCTGATGCCAGAATTTGATTTTAACATTCCCACTTACTCACTTTGTAGTTTACAACTTCGAACATAACTTGTTAACATACTGCTGGGAATGTGCCACTAGGGAGCGGAATTTTTGCCCTTATTTGCTTCACTTCTTTGCACACTGTGGGTTCCCCTCAGCACTGGGTGTCTCCCCATGTCCTATCACCTGTGGTGCCATTTGCAGGTGCACCCCATGTACCTGTGTGAGCATAACTTGATGTTCTCGGGTTTGGTGGCTACGTAGCTTGAGTTACTAAGCTCTGCTGATGTTTGTTGGTTATGTAGTTGGTAATGGGAGCGGCCTGAGCATGAGACAAAAGCATGGTGGATGGGGATGGTTCTCAAGTACTGTTTGTGGTGAGGGAAGACTGAGGTTCTGGGGATGGAGAACTGCTCTTTCAGCTTGCTGTAAAGTCACATGATGTTAGAGATAAGTTCATCCATCTGACTTACTGAACTCCGTATGAGATGCACTGTTCCCCAAGGAGCCTGGTGGTTCTCCACTGACGATAAGGAAGTCTAGAAGCTGGTCTTGCACTGGACACCTAATTTCTAGGTGACCAAAGCTGAGAAAAATGAATCCCAAGGTTAATGTTTAAGATTGTTTGGTATTTAAATGTAACTAATGCTTTCTTCATTAAGTAGTGCAGGTGATGCATCTTCTGGCTATCCCAGATGCACTCCGCTTTTTTCTTTTTTTAGTGCTGCTACTGTTTTCATCATTCCATGCATAAAAATGTCCATCATCAATGAGGAATAAAATTCCTTCTAGAAGTTGTAATGCTTAAAACAATACAGCAATGCTTTTTTTAAGGCTAATGTTTTATTCCTTGCTATAAATAAAAACGACACCTTTATGCAATTGTGTTCTTACTGTG
>NW_018363875.1:0-1320 GCF_002078875.1 Numida meleagris | reverse complement strand
GGGGGGGGACACACACCCGGAGGTGACACCTTGGGGGGACACACCTGGAGGTGACACCTTGGGGGGACACAATCGGAGATGACACTTTCGGGGGGGGACACACAACTGGAGGTGACACCTTGGGGGGACACAACTGGAGATGACACTTTGGGGACACACAACTGGAGGTGACACATTGAGGGGACACACCTGGAGGTGACACCTTGGGGGGACACCCGGGGGTGACACCTTGGGGGGACACACCTGGAGGTGACACCTAGGGGGGACACAATCGGACATGACACTTTCGGGGGGGGACACACAACTGGAGGTGACACCTTGGGGACGCACAACTGGAGGTGACACCTTGGGGACACACAACTGGAGGTGACACCTTGGGGGGGATGCAGAGCCGGAGGTGACACCGTGGGTTGGGGGCTCACACTCGGAGGTGACACCTTGGGGACACACACCCAGAGGTGACACCTTGGGGGGGACACAACCGGAGGTGACACCTTGGGGACACACACCTAGCGGTGACACCTTGGGGGGACACAACTGAAGGTGACACTTTGGGGACTCAACTGAAGGTGACACATGGGGACACACAACTGGAGGTGACACCTTGAGGTCTCACAACTGGAGGTGACACCTTGGGGACACACAAGTGGAGGTGACACCTTGGGGGGATACAACCGGAGGGGACACAACCGGAGGTGACACCTTGGGGGGGACCCACACCCGGAGGTGACACCTTGGGGGGACACAACTGGAAGTGACACCTTGAGGACTCACAACTGGAGGTGACACCTTGGGGGGACACACACACGGAGGTGACACCGTGGGGGGACACAACTGAAGGTGACTCTTTGGGGACACACAACTGGGGGTGACATGTTGGGGACATACAACTGGAGGTGACACCTTGGGGACACACACCCGGAGGTGACACCTTGGGTGATCACACACCCAGAGGTGACACTGTGGGGACACACACCCGGAGGTGACACCATGGGGGGACACAACTGAAGGTGACACCTTGAGGACTCAACTGGAGGTGACACCTTGGGGACACACACCCACAGGTGACACCTTGGGGGGACACAACTGGGGGTGACACCTTGGGGGGACACACCTTGGGGACACAAAAGTGGAGGTGACACCTTGGGGACACACAACTGGAGGTGACACCTTGGGGGGACACACCCAGAGGTGACACCTTGGGGGGGACGCACCTTGGGGACACACAAGTGGAGGTGACACCTTGGGGACATACAACTGGAGGTGACACCTTGGGGGGACACACCTTGGGGACACACAAGTGGAGGTGACACCTTGGGG
>NW_018363874.1:0-1306 GCF_002078875.1 Numida meleagris | reverse complement strand
AGGTGGGTGTGGGGTGAGAGAGGCGCTTATGGGGCAGATGGGGCAGCTATGGGGTGAGAGAGGTGCTTATGGGGTGGATGGGGCGGTTATGGGGTTAGGGATGTGCTTATGGGGTGAGAGAGGTGGGTGTGGGGTGGCTATGGGGTGAGAGAGGTGCTTATGGGGTGGTTATGGGGTGAGAGAGGTGCTTATGGGGTGAGCAAGGTGGTTATGGGGTGGATGGGGCGGTTATGGGGTGAGGGAGGTGCTTATGGGGTGAGCAAGGTGCTTATGGGGTGGCTATGGGGTGGTTATGGGGTGAGAGAGGTGCTTATGGGGTGAGCAAGGTGCTTATGGGGCAGCTGTGGGGTGGATGTGGTGGCTATGGGGTGAGAGAGGTGCTTATGGGGTGGATGGAGTGGCTATGGGGTCAGGGAGGTGGGTGTGGGGCGAGAGAGGCGCTTATGGGGTGGATGGGGCGGTTATGGGGTCAGGGAGGTGCTTATGGGGTGAGCAAGGTGCTTATGGGGTGGCTATGGGGTGGATGTGGTGCTTATGGGGTGAGAGAGGTGCTTATGGGGTGAGCAAGGTGGCTATGGGGTGAGCAAGGTGCTTATGGGGTGGCTATGGGGTGGCCATAGGGTGGCTATGGGGCGGCTATGGGTTGGCTGTGTTGGCTATGGGGTGTCCATGGGGCAGCTATGGGGTGGTCGTGTTATCTATGGGGCGGCTGTGTTGACTATGGGGCAGCTATGGGGCGGCCGTGTTGGCCATGGGGTGTCCATGGGGTTGCTATGGGGTGGCCGTGTTATCTATGGGGCGGCCGTGTTGGCCATGGGGCGGCTCTGGGGCTGGCTCTGGGGCGGCTATGGGGCGCCCGTGTTATCTATGGGGCGGCTATGGGTTGGCTGTGGGGCGGCCGTGTTGGCTATGGGGTGGCTATGGGGCAGCTATGGGGTGGCCGTGTGGGCTATGGGGTGGCTATGGGTTGGCCGTGTTGGCTATGGGGCAGCTATGGGGTGGCCGTGTTGGCTATGGGGCGGCTATGGGGCAGCCGTGTTGGCTATGAGGTGGCTATGGGGTGGCTATGGGGTGCCCGTGTTATCTATGGGGCGGCTATGGGGTGGCTATAGGGTGGCTATGGGGCGGCTATGGGGCAGCCGTGTTGGCTATGGGGCGGCTATGGGGTGTCCATGGGGCGGCCGTGTTGGCTACGGGGTGGCTATGGGGTGGCCATAGGGTGGCTATGGGCTGGCTATAGGGTGGCCATGTTGGCTATGGGGCGGCCATGTTGGCTATGGGGCGGCTATGGGGCGGCCGTGTTGGC
>NW_018363873.1:0-1359 GCF_002078875.1 Numida meleagris | reverse complement strand
AAACAGGGAGAAGATTGCTGCAACTACACTACAGCCGTTTGCCCTGCTGCCAATGATAGTACTGCCCTTCCCATTGCTCTGTGCTGGCTTAAAATGGTGTCAGATGCCCACGAGCTGTGGAGAGCAGCCCATATCATTAGCATGGCTGATGCAAAGGGAGATGCTTCGGAGGCATACTCTGCACAAAGGTGTTGTGTGTTCATGGAAACCGGTGCAACAGGTTTCAATCACAGAGTGCCTGTGCCTCAGAGTGCTCCCCCAGCCACCCCAGCAGGTCAAAGCAGAGCTCCCCAGGCACCGGACCAAGTGGGAAACGGGGCTGGCCCTCGGCAGTGCCTCTGGGGCACACGCTACCTGCTTAGCCTCCACCTCGCTTCTGTGGCACCTGGGGAGAATGCCTGGTGCTGGCAGCAAAGGGAGCAGTGGAGGGTCTGAAAATAACCGTTGGCAGTAGATGCTTTGTTGTACATAGGCTGAGCGGGTCCCCAAAACAGGGGCCTCACATCGCTAAGAACAACCAAGTTGCCAGGGACAAGGCCTGCTCCTCGTGCCCTCTCACCAGCCACAGCCTCTTGCTCTCAACGCCTTTGAAAAGCGATTGACCTGCAGGAGCTGGCACCAAACTGGCACCAGACGTCAGTGGTCTCATGCTCTTCTCCCCAGCCCTGCAGCCTGCTCAGTCTGTACACAGGCAATGGCTCTCCCTGGCCCCAGCCATGGCCCTGACTCTGCCCCTGACCTTCCCCAGCTTCCCAGTCTGGGGGAGAAGGCAGTGCAAAGCAGGGAACTGGGGAAGAATAGCCCTGAAGCAGAGCAAGGTGCATTGTCTGGTAACTCACAGTCAGGCGAAGGAGGCCCAGTTCCGTTGTGGTGATCCCGCACAGAACTCCCACCCTGAGCACATCGTACATCACTTCTAAGACCCTCTCTGATGACCATGGGGAGGAAAGCATATACTTCCACATGTCCAGAGTAGTGCTGCAAATGAAAAGCAATGCTCTGTCAGCAGGGCTGCCTCAGCCACAGCACCAGGCTCAGGCAGGCCTGGCAGGCCACAGGCTTTGCTGCAGCCCAGGCCCTGCTGACCCACGTCCTTGGGGAGACCTGAGGGCCTGGCCTGCGCAAGCAGGAGGGGCTGAGATGGCCTTCCCCAGGGGGCAGGGCAGAAGCCTGACAGGAGGCTCTGGGCTGCCTTGGTCAGCGTTGGCTACTGCAGCCCTGACCAACCCACCAGCGCTGGAAAGCACAGTGGATTGGAGGGCCAGCTCCTCAGGGATATCCTGCAGCTTTCCCTGGCTCTGGCAGCCAGAGTGTCTTTGAACCACGCTCTTCACTTGAACAAGCCCACAGGGCTGTCAG
>NW_018363872.1:0-1359 GCF_002078875.1 Numida meleagris | reverse complement strand
GGCCCCGCGCCCCGACAGCTGCCCGCTCCTCGGTGCCCGGTGCGGGGTGGGGCGCGCGGGGCTGGGGGGGCGGTGCGGGGCCGCCCGGAGCCGTGAAACGAGCCCGAAGGGTTTGCCCCGCCCGCACCGAGCGGAGTCGCGGCTGTACCCCCCATCCCCCCGCGTCCGCCATCCCGCACCCGAGCACGGAGCCGCTATGGGGGCATCGCGGGGCCGCTCGGTGCCGCGTCCCAGGTTGGCCCCGCGGAGCGGCGGCCCCGCGCCCCGCACCGTCCCGCGTTCGCCTCTTACCGGGGCTCCAGGCGCGGCGGGCGGTTCGGCGCGGCGGGGCGGGGCCGGGTGGAGCGGGGCGGATCCCGGAAGCCCAAACGGGAACGGCCCCGCGCCGGAGCGGACGGCGGGCACGGCACCCGGAACAGCGCCCGGAACCGCCCGGCGGCGGCGGGGATCGAACCGCCGGCCAGAGGAGTCGGAAGAGGGCGTGGCAAAGAGGGGGCGTGGTCATGCAGAGGGCGTGTCATGGGGGGGGCGGGGCTACAGTGGGCGTGGCGGAAGGGGGCGGGGCTTTCCCGGGGCTCTGCCGGAGGTGTGGCGGAAGAGGCGGGGCCTCGCGGGGGCTGCCGGGAGGTGTGGCGGAAGTCGGGGGTGCCACTGGGAGGTGTGGCGGAAGGGGCGGGGCCACGCGGGGGCTGCCGGGAGGCGGGGCCGGGGCGCTGGGCCCGGAGCGGAGCGGAGCGATGCAGAAGTACGAGAAACTGGAGAAGATCGGGGAAGGTGCGGCCGGGCCGGGGCCGGGGCAGCGGGGGGCGGGAGGGGCGCGGGGCAGGCCGAACCCGAGGCCCGGTGACCGTGAGCGGCCGCGACTCGCCCGCCCGCAGGTACCTACGGGACCGTGTTCAAGGCCAAGAACCGGGAGACGCACGAGATCGTGGCGCTGAAGCGGGTGCGGCTGGACGATGACGACGAGGTGAGGGGACCGCGCCTGGGGAGCGGGGAGCGGGGCCAGGGCCGGGGGCGGGGGGCCGGGCTCCCCCGGGACTCGGGGCGCTGCGCTGGGCCCCGCCGGGCTGCACCGAGCCGCGTCCCGACCCGCAGGGCGTGCCCAGCTCGGCGCTGCGGGAGATCTGCCTGCTGAAGGAGCTGAAGCACAAGAACATCGTCAGGTGAGGGCGCCGGGCCGTACCCCCGGGCTCCGCGCGGCTCCCGGTGCTGATGCCGCTCCCCGCAGGCTGCACGACGTCCTGCACAGCGACAAGAAGCTGACGCTCGTCTTCGAGTTCTGCGACCAGGTGAGCCGGGTGCGTGCGGCGCTGGTGCCTGCCCCGCCGTGCCCTGACGCCTGCCCCCTCCCCCCCCCCC
>NW_018363871.1:0-1321 GCF_002078875.1 Numida meleagris | reverse complement strand
TTTGCCTTTTCTTCACTGGGATTGGCTGAGAGGCAGCGTTAATGTTAATCTTGACCTCAACTCTGAGCTTAATGGGAACTCTAGAGATAATTATATTAACCCACAATGTAGTTTGAAACCTTACTCCTAACCCGATGCTAAAAATGTCAATAACGCTCCATGTAACAGTAAAAACAAAGCCTGGAGTTTTCTAAGTAACCGTAACCGTGATCGTAATGTAAGAAACTACTGTTGAACTAACCGTAACCTTAATCCTAAAACTAGCTTAGATTATAACCCTAATGTTCCTAAAAAACATGGTTATATCCTCATCCTAAAAATCCAGTAAAACTAATCCAGACAAATCACTGTAAAAATAACATTAACAGTAACCTCAGTCCTAAAATAATGCTAACTGTAACTGTAATTACCCTATTTATTAATGTGTAAACCCTATTTTGAAAATATAGCCTACTGTAATGGTAACAGGCCAAGTGTTTAGTAATGCAGAATGCACTGACCACTCTAACCACTGTAGATGACAACTCTGAACATGCACTGAGACCCTGCACTTCCAGACCCTACACATACACTGTAGTGCTGCTGCCCCCTCCCCTATCCCTTCCGTTTCCCTGGCACCATTTCCAAGCTAGCTCTGCAGCTGTGGGACTTGATGGCTCAAAGAAGGTCAGCCCTCGGGCTGCTGCTCGCTGGGACTGGCACGGGATGGCTCTGTGGTGGGTCCAGTAGAGCCCGTGGAACATACCAACAGCTGCACTCGGTGAGTTTCCCAGAGCTGCTGAGCTCACAGGCTTCCCTGCCTGCCCCAACTGTGCCCAGATCTCCAAACTCCTTTGCATCATTGTGTCTCACAGTCCCAGGCATCTCGCTGCGGTGCTGCTGGTAAGAAGAATGTGCACAGGGTGCAGCCCCTGCATGTGCGGGGCAGAGCCTTCATTATTGCATTGTGCTCAACAGGTGACAGCGGAGAACTGTGGTGCTCCTGGACGGTGCAAGAACTGCATGGAAATCTGTGGCTCTTCATGAATTCAGCAAGAAATGGAAAGCTGCATTTCCTGGAATGGCCCAGAACCCAACTTGTCTGCCCGGTAACTGGTTGCCCATGACATAGCGTGGCTCAACATAGTGCTCCCAGAGCTTGTTAGGGTGCTTTAGGGTACCCTGAAGGCTGACTGTGCTTTTCCTCCTGAGTTCTCTTTGCCTCTGCCTCTTCCTTGGCTTTCCCTTGGTGGTTGTTCTTGCCCTTGCTTTGCCTTGATTTTTTTCTGTGGTGCTTTTGTTGCCTTTACCTTTCTTAGGTGTTTTCATTGCCTTTGCCCTC
>NW_018363870.1:0-1361 GCF_002078875.1 Numida meleagris | reverse complement strand
AATTAGTTACTTTCTATACAGACATTAAAATCAATTGCATTTTTAGATGATCGTATTGTTAGGAGAAAAGCTTCAGTGGGGCTTTGTTTGTCTTCATAGAATCGTGGAAGTTGGAAGGGACCTTTCAAGGTCACCTCCAACTTAGTCCAGCTCCTCTGCCGTGAACAGGGGCACCTGCTGCTCCATCAGGTTGCTCCGAGCAGGGCTCTCCCGGGCAGAGCGTTTCTTCAAGAAAGCCGTTGATTGGTGTTCTTGTAGAGGCCACAGCTCCCGGAGCAAATGGACGCTCTCGGCGAGTCCGAGTGGTCCCTGCCCCGCTGGCAACAGGAGTCTCTTCAGGTGTCCATGCGGCGGCCTCTTTGTCCGCATGGGATGCGGCTCCCCCAGGTGTGGTTTCACGCCGGAGAAAGCGTGCAGGAGCCGTTCCAGCTGCCTCCAGAGTGACAGCTGTCTTCTCCGTGTCCAGCTTGCTCAGCTCTGCGGCAAGCGGCAAGCGTCAAGTGGGATGTCAGTCCCCTCGTAGCCACCGCAGTCTGAATCCCAGCCTGCGGGCCTGGAAATCTGTCGTATGCCGGCTTGCCCAGGAGGGCGCTGAGGAGGTGCGTGCCGGATGTCTTCAAGGCACGCGTGGCAAAGCTGGTGCCTTCCAGGTTGCGGATGCGGAGCTGCAGACGTTTCGGGTGGCAACTGTTGTGCCGGACGTGCCTGTCCGTGTCTTGAAGGACTCCGTCTGTGCTGCGGCGCATCTCCGCGGCCATCTCGTGCTGCTCCTAACAACAGCCTCCGCCTACTCGAGGACGAGGAAGGAGTCCTCGTCATCTAATGGTAGCCCGAGTATTAGTTCAATTTCGAGGACCCTGGAGGGGGCGGTGGTCAGCCTGAGTTTGCAGAAGTAAGAGGAGGGCAACACCTCTAGCCGCATTGTGGATGACTGAGGCATATGTTTCCAGGCTTCAGTCACCAGTTCCTGGAACCAGCCTGCAGTTTTCTGCTGGTCAAGGTAGGAGTCGGTGCAGAGGGTGTCTAGGAGGCTGGGCATCTCCTCTGTCTTCAGCTTCTTCGCAGGGTTGTGAAGTAAGCACGGCATGTCTCCGAGCAGCTCCTCCCGAAGGCACGTGCAGTTCAGCTGCACGCGGATGCGGAGGGCCTTTTCGCCGCTCTTCCCTTCAGGGTCCTCTTCCAGGCGGAAGATGTGTGTCGGGGGTGGCCTAACGGGCACGAACACGCCGTACATGTTCCTGCCACGGACACCGCTGTCTTCAGAGGCCTTGCTCACCCCTTCGGACATCTGCAGCTGCAGCATGAAATAACTCCTCGGAGACGCCTGGCAGACACTGAGGAGTTCGTCCACCAGCTCCTGC
>NW_018363869.1:0-1349 GCF_002078875.1 Numida meleagris | reverse complement strand
CCCCACCCCATAACCCATGGTCACCCCAAGCGCCGTAAGAACTCCCACCCCATAAGCCAGGGTCACCCTAAGTGCCATAGGGACCCCCACCCCATATATCCAAGGGTCACCAACATGGACTGGGGACCCCCACCCCATATCCAAGGGTCACCCTAAATGCCATGGGGACCCCCACCCCATAACCCAGGAGCCCCTAAGTGCCACAGGGACCCCCACCCCATAACCCAGGGATCCCTAAGTGCCATGGAGACCCCCACCCCATAACCTAGGGACACCTAAGTGCCACGGGGACGCCCACCCCATAACCCAGGGACCCCCTAAGCGCCACGGGGACCCCCACCCCATATCCAAGGGTCACCCTAAATGCCATGGGGACCCCCACCCCATAACCCAGGGACCCCCTAAGTGCCATGGGGACCCCCACCCCATAACACAGGGACCCCCTAAGTGCCATGGGGACCCCCACCCCACAATACAGGGACCCCCTAAGTGCCATGGGAACACCCACCCCATAACACAGGGACACCAATGCGGTCTTGGGATGCCCACCCCACAATCCAGGGACCCCCTAAATGCCATGGGAACCCCCACCCCACATCCAAGGGTCACCAACATGGACTGGGGACCCCCACCCCATAACCCAGGGGCACTGACATGGACTGTAGACTCCCACCCCACAACCCAGGGACCCCTAAGTGCCACGGGGACCCCCACCCCATAATTGAGGGTCACCCCAAGTGCCATGGGGACCCCCACCCCATAACCCAGGGACACTGACACGGACCGTGGACCCCCACCCCACAACCCAGGGACCCCTAAGTGCCATGGGGACCCCCACCCCACAACCCAGGGACACCAACGTGGTCTTGGGATGCCCACCCCATAACCCAGGGGCACTCACATGGACTGTAGACCCCCACCCCATAACCCAGGGACCCCTAAATGCCACGGGGACCCCCACCCCATAACCCAGGGACACCAATGTGGTCTTGGGATGCCCACCCCATAACCCAGGGTCACCCCAAGCACCACAAGGACCCCCACCCCACATCCAAGGGTCACTCTAAGTGCCATGGGGACGCCCACCCCACAACCCAGGGACCCCTAAGTGCCACGGGGACCCTCACCCCACAACCCAGGGACCCCCAGGTGCCACGGGGACCCCCACCCCACATCCCGGGGATACCCTGAGCACCACGAGGACCCCCACCCCATATCCAAGGGTCACCCCAAGTGCCACGGGGACCCCCACCCCACAACTAAGGGACCCCTAAGCACCACGAGGACCCCCACCCCACAACTGAGGGTCACCCCAAGTGCCACGGGGACCCCCACCCCACAACCCAGGG
>NW_018363868.1:0-1362 GCF_002078875.1 Numida meleagris | reverse complement strand
TCCAGCCTAAATCTCCCCTGGCGCAACTTGAGGCCATTCCCCCTCATCCTGTCAGCAGTAGTAGTCAGTAGAGAGAAGTACCCCCAGCTCACTACAACCTCCCTTCAGGTAGTTATAGAGAGTGATAAGGTCTCCCCTGTGCCTCCTCGTCTCCAGACTGAACAATCCCAGCTCCCTCAACCGCTCCTCATAAGGCCTGTGCTCCAGACCCCTCACCAGCTTCGTCGCCCTCCTCTGAACACGCTCCAAGGCCTCATTGTCTTTCTTGCAGTGAGGGGCCCAAAACTGGAGACAGTACTCGAGGTGGGGCCTCACCAGCGCTGAGTACAGAGGGACAATGACTTCCCTACTCCTACTGGCAACACTATTTCTGATACAAGCCAGGATGCCATTGGCCTTCTTGGACACCTGGGCACACTGCTGGCTCAAGCTAACTTTCATATACATTGTTTCTGCTTGTGGACAGGGGTGATGGATATTGGCACAGGTTAGTTTTCTGGTTCAGCCACTGAGCCTGTCATCAGGATTGAGTCAGATCCAGAGGGATTTTCTTCCTTTTGGGGATGCAGAATAGCGTTGAATAATGTCTGGTAGGTGCAGGCCAGACCCCTACACAGTGCAGGTAGCTATAACTCTTCGGCATTGCCAGGATCAGGGCATATCTGTTTAAAACATTCTGTTAGCTTTTTACGATTCTGCACTTGTCCAGGGGTGAGTTCTAGACCTGTCAGAAGTAATAATCATGATAGACACCTACCTATATCCAACCACTTACCCTGCAACCTACAACCACCCTACCTCAGGGTAGATCTCAGGACGGTATCTTCATGTAGTTTCTTAGCCACAAATAAAACTGGAAAGACACAGCAATTAGATCATGTTAGTTTGAATATCTCAGGTATACTCAACATTTTCTAAAACTATTTTAGCTAGCCTGGAGTAGAGAGTGTACTCTTTAAGAATTTATCCTGAAATGTGAGAATAATGTCACTACAGAGCACAAATACCAACTTAAATCCATTACTGGTATAACATGAGCACATACTGTATACAAGCCGGCAAAGAAACATAGGTAAGCCTAGTCCAGTCCTCAAAGACTATAAACAACCTGACCAGAGTTAAGAAAAACAATCCTGAAAGCAAGTAACACTAGACTGTGAACAAAAAGATAGCATTGTGACCAGCAGCTATTAAGCTGCTATACTGCTTGTAACAATTTTGTTCTAACCTGCTCTGGTCAGATTTGTTCTTAACTCTCTGTGGACCAAGTTGAGTGCCAAAAGGACTGTTGTGGTTTTACCCAGCAGGCAGCTCAGCACCACATAGACTTTTGCTCATGACGCCTGCCCCCTGCACCCCCCC
>NW_018363867.1:0-1320 GCF_002078875.1 Numida meleagris | reverse complement strand
TTTTCCCCTTCCTTCCTCACTTCTTCCCTTCCTATTTTCCTTCCTTATTCCTTTCCTTTTCCCCTTCCTTCTGCCTTTCCTTCTTCCCTTCTTTCCCCCTTCTTTTTCCCCTTCCTTTTCCCCTTCTTTTTCGCCTTCCTTCCTCACTTCTTCCCTTCCTCTTTTCCTTCCTTATTCCTTTCCTTTCCCCTTCCTTTTCCCCTTGCTTTTCCCCTTCCTTCTTCCCCTTCCTATTTTCCTTCCTCCTTCCTTTCCTCCTACCCTTCCTTCCTCCCTTCCTTCCTTTCCTTTCCCCTTCCTTTCACCTTCCTTCTGCCCTTCCTTTTCCCCCTTCCTATTTTCCTCCCTTCTTCCCCTTCCTATTTTCCTTCCTCCTTCCCATCCTTCCTCCCTTCCTTCCTCCCATCCTTCTGCCCTTCCTATTTTCCTTCCTTCTTCCCTTCTTTTTTCCATCCTTCTTCCCTTCCTTTTCCCTTCCTTTTTTCTTCCTCATTCCCTTCCTCCCTTCTTTTTCCCCCTTCCTTCTTTCCCTTCCTTTTCCCTTCCTTTTCCCTTCCTTTTCCCTTCCTTTCTCCTTTCCATCTTCCCTTCCATCTTCCCTTCCATCTTCTCTTCTTTTTTTCCTTCCTTCTTCCCTTCCTTTTTCCTTCTTTCTTCCTTTCCTTTCCCCTTCCTTCTTCCCTCCCTCCTTCCCTTCCTTTTCTCTCCCTCCTTCACTTCCTTTTTTCCCTTCTTCTTTCCCTCCCTTCTTCCTCTCCTTTCCCCTTCCTTCCTTGCCTTCCCTTCCTTTTTTCCTTCTTTTTCCTTTCCCCCTTCCTTTCCCCCTTCTTCACTTCCTTTTTCTCTTCTTTTCCCCTTCTTTTTCTCTTCTTTTCCCCTTCTTTTTCCCTTCCTTCTTCCTGCTTTTTTCCTTGTTTTACTTCTTTTTACCTTTCTTTTCCCTTCCTTTTTCCATTTTCCCCTTCCTTTTCCCCTTCCTTTTCTTCCCTTCTTTTTCCTCATTTCCCCTTCCCTTTCCCCCCTTTTCCCTTTCTTTTTACCCCTTTCTTTTCCCTTCTTTTTTTTCCATTTTTTTTCCATTTTCCCTTCTTTTTTTTTCATTTTTCCCTCTTTCCCCTTCTTTTTCCCCCATTTTCCCCTTTTCCCTTCCCCCCCTTTCCCCTTCCTTTCTCTTATCTTCGTTTCTCTTTTTTCCCGATTTCCTTTTTTTTCACCTTCCCCCCCCCTTTTAGTGTTTTTTCCCCTTCCTTTTTTCCTCCCCCCCTTTTTTCCTCCTTCCCTTTTATTCCCCCCCATTCCTTTTTCCCCCTCTTTCCCCCC
>NW_018363866.1:0-1330 GCF_002078875.1 Numida meleagris | reverse complement strand
GTCCCTATGGGGGTCCCTGGGGGTCCCCATGTGTCCCTAGGGGGGTCCTGGGGGTCCCTAAGTGTCCTCGTGTTTTCCTATGGGGGTCCCTAAATGTCCCTATGGGGGTCCCCATGTGTCCCTATGGGGGTCCTGGTGGTCCCTAAATGTCCCCATGTGTCCCTATGGGGATCCTGGGGGTCCCCATGTGTCCCTAGGGGGGTCCTGGGGGTCTCTGTGTGTCCCTGTGGGGGTCCTGGGGGTCTCTGTGTCCTTATGGGGGGTCCCATGTGTCCCTAAATGTCTCCGTGTGTCCCTGTGGGGGGCCCAAGTGTCCCTATGGGGGTCCTGGGTGTCCCCAAATGTCCCCATGTGTCCCTATGGGGGTCCTGGGGGTCCCTAAATGTCCCCATGTGTCCCTATGGGGGTCCTGGGGTGTCCCTAAATGTCCCCATGTGTCCCTATGGGGGTCCCATGGTTCCCTATGGGGGTCCTGGGGGTCCCTAAATGTCCCCATGTGTCCCTGTGGGGGTCCCCATGTGTCCCTGTGGGGTCCTGGGGGTCCCCAATTTCCCCCCCCCCCACCATGAATCCTGCCCATGCTCAACCGCCGATACCTCTGTGAGCCGCCAGGGGGCGCCCGAGGGGCACGTGTGTCCCTATGTGTTCCTATGGGGGGGTCCTGGGGGTCACCATGTGTCCCTATGGGGGTCCTGGGGGTCCCCAAATGTCCCCATGTGTCCCTATGGGGGTCCTGGGGGTCCCTAAATATCCCCAAATGTCCCCACGTGTTCCTGTGGGGTCTGAGTGTCCCTAAATGTCGCCATGTGTCCCTATGGGGGTCCCTAAATGTCCCCATGTGGCCCTGTGGGGGTCCTGGGTGTCTCTGTGTGTCCCTATGGGGGTCCTGGGGTGTCCCTAAATGTCCCTAAATGTCCCCATGTGTCCCTAGGGGGGTCCTGGGGGTCCCCATGTGTCCCTATGGGGGTCCTGGGTGTCTCTGTGTGTTCCTATGGGGGTCCTGGGGGTCCCCAAATGTCCCCATGTATCCCTATGGGGGTCCCATG
Source organism: Numida meleagris (assembly GCF_002078875.1). NCBI lineage: Eukaryota > Metazoa > Chordata > Aves > Galliformes > Numididae > Numida > Numida meleagris. The sequence continues at coordinate 284 of NW_018363866.1, read as the reverse complement.
TTTTCCTATGGGGGTCCTGGGTGTCTCTGTGTGTCCCTATGGGGGTCCCTAAATGTCCCCAACTGTCCCCATGTGTCCCTGTGGGGGTCCTGGGGGTCTCTGTGTCCTTATGGGGGGTCCCATGTGTCCCTAAATGTCTCCGTGTGTCCCTATGGGGGTCCTGGGTGTCCCCAAATGTCCCCATGTGTTCCTATGGGGGTCCTGGGGGTCCCCAAATGTCCCCATGTGTCCCTATGGGGGTCCTGGGGGTCCCTAAATGTCCCCTTGTGTCCCTATGGGGGTCC
>NW_018363865.1:0-1249 GCF_002078875.1 Numida meleagris | reverse complement strand
GGTCTCTATGGGTCCCTATGGGGCTCTATGGGGCTCTCTATGGGTCGCTATGGGTCCCTATGGGTCTCTATGTGGCTCAGTGGGTCCCTGTGGGTCCCTGTGGGTCCCTATGGGGCTCAGTGGGTCACTATGGGTCCCTATGGGTCTCTGTGGGGCTCAGTGGGTCACTGGGGGTCTCTATGGGTCGCTATGTGGCTCAGTGGGTCACTGTGGGTCACTATGGGTCCCTATGGGGCTCTATGGGTCTCTATGGGTCCCTATGGGTCTCTATGGGGCTCTCTGTGGGTCGCTATGGGTCCCTATGGGGCTCTATGGGGCTCAGTAGGTCCCTATGGGTCCCTATGGGTCCCTATGGGTCTCTATGGGGCTCTCTATGGGTCGCTATGGGTCCCTATGGGTCTCTATGGGGCTCAGTGGGTCACTGTGGGTCCCTGTGGGTCCCTATGGGGCTCAGTGGGTCACTGTGGGTCCCTATGGGTCTCTGTGGGGCTCAGTGGGTCACTAGGGGTCTCTATGGGTCGCTATGTGGCTCAGTGGGTCACTGTGGGTTGCTATGGGTCTCTAGGGGGCTCTCTATGGGTCACTGGGGGTCTCTATGGGGCTCTATGGGGCTCAGTAGGTCCCTATGGGGCTCTATGGGTCTCTATGGGTCCCTATGGGTCTCTGTGGGGTCTCTCTGTGGGTCCCTATGGGTCACTATGGGGCTCAGTGGGTCACTGTGGGTCGCTATGGGTCTCTATGGGGCTCTCTATGGGTCGCTATGGGTCCCTATGGGTCTCTATGGGGCTCAGTGGGTCACTGTGGGTCTCTGTGGGGCTCAGTAGGTCACAATGGGGCTGTCTACAGCTCTCTATGGGTCGCTATGGGTCTCTATGGGCCGCTATAGGTCACTGTGGGTCTCTATGAGGCTCTCTATGGGGCTCAGTGGGTCCCTATGGGTCTCTGTGGGGCACAATAGGTCACTATGGGGCTCTCTATGGGTCCCTATGGGTCACTGTGGGTCCCTATGGGTCTCTACGGGTCTCTATGGGTCGCTATGGGTCACTGTGGGTCTCTATGGGGCTCTCTGTGGGGCTCAGTAGGTCCCTGTGAGTCCCTATGGGGCTCAGTGGGTCCCTATGGGGCTCTCTATGGGTCTCTATGGGTCTCTATGGGGCGCAATGGGTCCCTATGGGGCACTCTATGGGTCCCTATGGGGCTCAGTGGGTCCCTGTGGGTCGCTATGGGGCTCAGTGGGTCTCTATGGGTC
>NW_018363864.1:0-1262 GCF_002078875.1 Numida meleagris | reverse complement strand
TGGGTCTCTGTGGGGTGCTGTGGGTCACTGTGGGTTTCTGTGGGGTACTACGGGTCTCTGTGGGTCACCATGGGTCCCCTATGGGTCCCCTATGGGTCCCTCTGTGGGGCACTGTGGGGCGCTATGGGGTGCTGTGGGTCACCGTGGGTCCCCTATGGGTCCCTCTGTGGGGCACTTTGGGGGCGCTATGGGTCTCAGTGGGGTGCTATGGTTCTCTGTGGGTCTCTGTGGGTCACCGTGGGTCTCCTATGGGTCCCGCTGTGGGGCGCTGTGGGGAGCTGTGGGGCGCTGTGGGTCACTGTGGGTCTCTGTGGGTCACCATGGGTCCCTCTGTGGGGTGCTATGGGGCGCTATGGGTCTCTGTGGGTCACTGTGGGTGACCATGGGTCCCCTATGGGTCCCTCTGTGGGGTGCTATGGGGCGCTATGGGTCACTGTGGGTCCCCTATGGGTCCCTCTGTGGGGCGCTGTGGGGCGCTATGGGTCTCTGTGGGTCGCTGTGGGTCACCATGGGTCCCCTATGGGTCCACTATGGGTACTTCTGTGGGGCACTGTGGGTCTCTATGGGGTGCTATGGGTCACTGTGGGTCACCGTGGGTCCCCTATGGGTCCCTCTGTGGGGCGCTATGGGGCGCTGTGGGTCACTGTGGGTCCCCTATGGGTCCCTCCGTGGCGCGCTGTGGGGTGCTGTGGGTCTCTGTGGGTCCCCTATGGATCCCTCCGTGGCGTGGTATGGGGTGCTGTGGGGCACTGTGGGGTGCTATGGGTCTCTGTGGGTCACCGTGGGTCCCCTATGGGTCCCTCCGTGGGGCGCTGTGGGGCGCTATGGGGCGCTGTGGGTCACTGTGGGTCCGCTATGGGTCCCTCTGTGGGGCGCTGTGGGGCGCTATGGGTCTCTGTGGGTCTCTGTGGGTCCCCTATGGGTCCCTCTGTGGGGTGCTATGGGGCGCTATGGGGCACTATGGGGCGCTGTGGGTCACTGTAGGTCCCCTATGGGTCTCCTATGGGTCCACTATGGGTACTTCTCTGGGGCGTTGTGGGGCGCTATGGGGCGTTGTGGGGCGCTATGGGGCGTTGTGGGGCGCTGTGGGGCGCTATGGGGCACTATGGGGCGTTGTGGGGCGCTATGGGGCGCTATGGGTCACTGTGGGGCATTATGGGGCACTATGGGGCGTTGTGGGGCGCTATGGGGAGTTGTGGGGCGCTATGGGCCGCTATGGGTCACTGTGGGGCGTGGTGGGGCACTATGGGGCGTTGTGGGGC
>NW_018363863.1:0-1368 GCF_002078875.1 Numida meleagris | reverse complement strand
TGTAAGATACGATGTAACCTCATAACAGCACATTCTGTGTAAGAGGAGCCACTTTGTAAAAGTGTATCAACAGCAGATCCATGCAGTAAACTCCAGGGAGGTGTTAACGTTCCAGTCGAATTCAATGTTTTCTTCTATTCTTACCAGTCCAGCTGCCGAACATGACAGTAGCAAAAACCTTGGTATCGTGGTATGTCCTTGTGGCATACTGTCTCTGAGGAAGTCTCAGTTCTTGTGTTACGGAAAGTACTCAAACAGTAGTTGAGTATGTGTCTTCCCTCCAGAATACTCTTGATTTTTTATAATTCTTTCAGAATAAAACCCAAGTCTGAGTGACATACACAATAGAACATTAGGAAACGGGACCTTACTGTCTGATTTTAGACATCAGCCGAGACCTGTTGGTGAAGGTAGGGTAAGAAATAGCAGGAAGATGAGTTGCATTTTTTTTTCAGCTCTTAGTCTGCCTTTTATACATTGGAGAGCAAAATTCCGAATTCTATACGTACAAATTCCAACATCTATTTCTACCAGTGTCAACAGGCAAGTTAAATTGTGTTTTCTATGCCTGTGCTCTTGTCCTGTCTTTTGTCTGAATGAATGGATATCAGTGCTGCAAAGCGCTATCCTGAACTAATGCAGTAGTCTAGGCGCATGCACCCTGATGTGAAAACATACACCTTTATCGGAAGAGAAGGGGAAAAGTCTTGGTCTAGTTGCTGACTCAAGTGTTTTTATTTATTCTGGGAATAAATAATATTCAAAGGAAAAGGAAGACTTTATTGTTACATGAGCATGCTTCTGGATTTATTTTTACTTATTGTAAGTGTAAAGATTTAGCTCAATACGTTTTATTTAAAGCAAACGGAAAAGAACCTTCAGCCTAAGATATGTTCCGGGGATTGCCACCACATTTGAGGTGGAAAAAGGAAGGTACACATTGGAAGAAGTTCTTCTTCCTCCCCATATTGCACAGTCTTGTGGTAACTGCTATGTACTATGAGAACTTCATTACTGTAAATTAAAGAGAAAGATATTTCTTTCCTTTGAATAAATGCTGCCATCCTTCTGTTGTTCATTGATTTCCACTGGGAAAACACCACAGGAGATGTGTATAAACTTTATACAGGCTTGAAAAGTAGAGTTTTTTCTGAATTTTCTTTCAGAGTAGTACTACTGTGCTTTGGGATGAGAGACTCGAGACCTAGTTCATGTTAAGTATTTCACTATGTCACTTACACTCCCAAATGATGAATGTTGGTATTATCAGTTAATTGAGGGAGTGAAGTTCAGATAGAGAAGTGTTTTAAAAGTAACATTTCATACAGCAGATGAATCACTGCTTTTGATACATAAGTAAAACAAATG